>NC_135559.1:18213549-18256049 GCF_964340395.1 Glandiceps talaboti
TGCCTTGCTTTCACTTTGCCGCTCAGAGATGTGTGTGTGTGTGGGGGGGTGGGGGGGTGGGGGGGTGGGTGGGGGGGGGGCTCGAGGGTAGCGCTACATTTTGTATATTTATTTACACCCTAAACTTGTACTATTATTTACTGTTTCCAGGGGTCAGACATGATAGCATTGCTATATTCTGACTACTGTTATCTGATCTGATTGTTTTGCCTCGCATGTATAAATTTTGCGTTTGTGATGTCATTTTTCTTTCTGATCGGGTAATAAAAGATATCGTATCATATTGTATTAAGTCCCACTTGCAGTCAGTATACACACCAGGGCTCAATATTAGAAGTAGTTCAAGGCACCTACAGTACAAAGCATTGTGTGTGTGTGTGTGTGTGTGTGTGTGTGTGTGTGTGTGTGTGTGTGTGTGTGTGTGTGTGTGTGTGTATGCGTGTGTGAGTGCGTGTACATGTATGTAGACTACAGAATTTAGAAGGTTGTACTTGTAGTCTGTTAGACCAGTGAAATCAATAGAAAATCATACCTAAAAACAGTCCCGGTCACTAATTAAGATTCATGCTAATTTGCATATTTAATATTCATGAATAATTTAATGGTACAATCAAAGTACGTGATATACTATCAAAGTAGCCGGCAAAAAAAGTTAAAATCCAGTTTTCTTTCTCTGCATATTTATAACTCTAAACCCAATCTTTGCACATCTATTTTTTTCAATCGAAAATCTAAAAAAAAAGGCAAGACTGCACTACTGTGTAAAGCATCAAAGATAATATGATTTGTTTATTTATTGTTACTTTTAAAAAATACATCGTACAAATAAAAAACAATGGTAAAATTATGATGAACATTTGGTGACAGTTTCAAAATTAAAACACTTGGTTTGCATACTAATTAACTTATGGAATAGTTTTAGACCCATAAAAATAGCTGTGTTGATTGGTGATTTACACCTGTAGTACATGTATATCATAAATGACCTACTTAGCTTGGGTGTCTACATGTACATAGATCTTATACATCCTGTATATACAGTAAATTCATACATGTATGTCTGTGATAATTCTCATTACCCGAAATAGAATATTACCACCTATGTGCGTCATTGAAATAACGATCATTCGTTTTCTTGGTCGACACCATGACTTCCACTCCATATTGCTACATGTATATTTCTATATGGACACATGACAATGATTCAGCCGTCCTGTTCTATTTTGATAGTGTAGCAGGAAGTATAATGTTATTACAGGTACATGTAGATATAAATGCTGCTGTACACGTACTTGAACGTCAAAAATGTTAAAAGTTACTGGAAGCAAATTCCTTGTCAAAGCCCCCATTGGGTGTTAAATAAGTCCAAAATTCAAACCGTTTTGTTCTATATTACTCTAAACAAAAAAAACAAAAAAAACAATTGCACATTGACAATTGGCCAACATTGAAATTAATTATCGTATCCATGTACTGAAATATCTGAAAAGAAAATTAAATACTGCCTGGATCAAATTCCTTGAAAGAACTCGCCGAGGTGTAAATTTTGCTAGCCCAAAGGACAGTTGGCCGTAAAAATGTAATAAAATAATGAAAATAAACTTTGAAAAAAAAATACTAAGCTGCATGCTAACAATGCCATTGTGAAATTCCTTGACAAAACCCACTGAGGTGTGAAGCTTCATGGAAAGGACAAGTTGCTGTACAAAAAAGAAATAATGAAAAATAAATTCAAACAAGATGCATGTGAACAATGAGTTACTGAAATTAATTATCATGTGTATGTCCTTTTAATCAAATTCCTTATAAAAGCCCACTGAGGACTCAGGTGTGAAGTGATACAAAGTCCAAAATTCAAGCCATTATTGTGTAAAAATAAATAACTAAACTGCACACTGACAATGGGTCTGAAATTAATTATCAATATCGTGTATATGTACAGTAAAATTGCCAAAAATATGTCATTTGAATCAAAGTCCTTGTAAAAAGTCTATTCAAAGGTGAAACTTTCCGCAGTTTTTTGTTGGACTCCTATAATGTTTGAAAGGTAATTTAATAGAACAGAAATGCATACTAATTTGTTCGATTTTATGTCACTGAAAGCACTAGTATTAGATTTGTGCCAAAAAATTGTTGTTAGGCCAAACAAAACAAAAATTGTTTGGTTCTGGTTACCCGAGCCCCACCTAGTTTTTCACACCGACCCTAAACTTTTTTTTTATGTATTCAAGAAAAAAATAATGAAATCGTAAAAATTGTGAAATCTCGCAATAAATAGTGGATGCAGAAACTGACATCAACTTAAAAATACAATATAAAGCTGTATTCTGTAATGGCTGTACATCTGATGTGAAGAAACCAATAATACAGTGACCATATGGAAAGCAATGGAAAACAGAACTACCTGAAATGTAGACACTCACATTTGTGTATAAAATGAAAAAAAAAGCTACCTACCACACCTATTTTAAAATTGAGTATAATCGGAACCACACATTTTTTTGTTAGACCTTAGGTCACCTTTGGACAGGATAAAAGGGAAGCGTGGTTAGATCATTTGACTTGTACTCTGTTCTTTTACCTGAACAATAGAGATTATCGTGTGTGACCTTCCATTGTCACAATACAGGTCATCACTTGTGACCTCTGATTGTCATCAGGTCCGTATAATATATTGAAGTTGTGAAATAACAGGATGTATGATGCGAGTTTTATGTAGAGGCCACAAAACATCACAGTAAGTCAGATTACACAATGTACTAACACAGAACAAAGAAGAATTGGTTCATAACTCTCGGTGACATAGTTAGCTGGTAACGTCATATACATTGTATGTAGTCTAGATGCTATTCATTGGGTTTGAACTTGAAGATCTGGGTAAAGAGATCATCTGGTTCAAACCCAACAGATATATACATGTATATCCTCTCGACTATATTATATATCCTCTTGACTGGCAAATTCAGTGTTCTAGAAAATATTTTTTCGAGGTAGAATATATTGCTGGTAATCAACTTCCAAAAGGTGTGGGCTAAATATTAACACTCAAATGTTTGAATACACCAGTTACTATAAGCAACCTGTACTTTGAACTGTTATTCTGTGTATATATTTATATAAATGTAGAGATATTTATCAAATTTAAATTGTATGTTATCACTTGATCATGATATGTTGTAAATGTGCATTAATTGAAAAGAAACTTGTTGAGCCATGGCGCAATTGAAATACGCTCAAAACACCTTGTGTAAGCTCATTAAAAGTGTCCTCTAATGACAAGCCAAATTTTGCTGTTGTGAGTCAAAATGGCATTTCTTGTGAGTCACTACATACCGGGAGTAAGAGATAGGAACACCAAATTTTGGTACATCACTAGAAATTGCATGCATCAGTGGCACGTCAAATTGGCTTAGAGGGCACACTGCTCATTAATCATGATAGCATGGCCATAAATGAAAACTGGTGACATCACAGTGTGACTAATTGTCATTTCACAACTAGAGAAAGGCATTTAAAGCTAGCATTTACAAGCCAAACTTGTTAAAAACAGGGAAAGTCAATCAAGAAATTGGATTTATAATTGGCGTGTGTTGGAACTGTACATGCACAGAGACTTGTATTACATTTCATGGTTTGATAAGAACAGTTTTATGGCCTCTTAGCATTATACACTATAGCTCACATTCATTTGAAGTTCCCCTGGCATTTCATGTACACTGCAAAGAAGCCATAAAACTGTTCCTATCAACTGATGGAAATTTAATACAAGTCTCTGTAGTTCCAACATGCTGACATGCCAAGTGTTGATAATCGTTTATGTACCTTCCCTGTCTGGAGCAGTAGTTCTGCTTGTAAATGCTTGCATGTCACTGGTTGTAACGTAACAACAACTGGTATCATGTTCAAATCCTTTATGTAGTAGCTTGTCAGAGAAATTTAAATGGTTAGTGTCCAATGGATGTTAGCAGTAATCTACATGTAAGATTACCAGTATGGTCTACAGACGTACAAATGTACACATGTACATGTAGCAGTGCCAAAACGATTTCTTAGGCTAACCCAGATATTTATCTGATTCAGGATATTGGCTTGACATGGTCAGATAGCCAAGTCTCTAGGTTAGGTGAGACTATGCACCAACTGTGCTGTATCTCTCCCTACACCTCCCCTTCCAATGACAATGTCAAAATGCTGAAACATTGTATGCTTGGTATAGCAGATATCTGGCTTTACTCACACCTTCCCTCCCCCTAGCTTTTTTTTTAACGGTAGTGCCAAATTGTTTCTCTTTGGTACAGAGTACCAAGTCTGCTGCATGCACTCCTAACCTCCATCCCTACCCCCTCATCAATTAAACTCCTGTAGGACTATTATGATACGACAGCAAAGTTCTCCTTGATGACATGATCACCTAAATATTTGCTGATTAGTCAGTGCATGTCCCTGCCATTTGACTCTAGAAAGTAGTTTCTCACACTGATCCAGATTTGACTATAGTTTAAAATACAATGTTTGTACTTTCAAAATGGTGGCTTAGAATGAAGGCCATTGAAAGCCACTCTGAAGCAGTGTGCCCTCTAGTGGTAGCCAAATTTTGTTGTTGCGAGTCAAAATGATAAAAACTGGCATTTCTAGTGTGTCACCACATACATGTACATGATGTAGTAAGAGATAGGGGAACACAAAATTTTGATGTGTCACTAGAAATTGTGTGTATCAGTGATGCTTCAAATGGCTTAGACTTAGAGGGCGTACTGCCTAGCTCTGAAGCCCTTGTGGTAATTTAACCATGAGAAGGGTTCATCAAATTTTTTGTGTTTTGGGAAGCCTTTCAGACTGAAAATGGAAGGCCTTCTTTGAAGCCATTCGTTTTAGCCTTCAATGGCTAATAGAATGAAGGTCTTCTAAAACTTAGTAAAAGCCTCTCAGAAGCCTTTCTGGTTTTATCCATCAGTAGAGTCTGGTCTAACTAACAATTTTTGTGCTGTGGGAAGACCTTCCAAAGTTTACAAATGGGAGGCCTTCTCATCCATTCATTTTAGCGTTTGATGACTTACATGTAGAAGGAAGGTTTTCGGAAGCCTCTCTGAAGTCCTTCTGCTGTGATATTGAAGTGATAACATGCTAAATTTCATTGTACAACTTGTTCTTATTTTACAGACAGAAGCTGGTACTGCCGGTACTCCAGAGGAAATACCGCCACAAGTGTACCGACCACGTCGCAAGTCTGGATTTTGTACAACATGCCTTGTATGCATTTTGGCATGCTTGATGGTTGCTGGAGGAGTCATTGGGGGAATGTTTTTGTTTCAACACTTCACAAAAGGCAGAGTAAGTTTGAGTGATAACATAAGTTCCAAACTACTTGAAAATACTGTAACCTGTATCGTTATTGCTCAACTAACCGATGCTGGGTATAGCAAGATAAAATATCAGCAACAAGAAGGAAGAAATTATTTAACAACTTTTTTAAAAATCTGCATCAAATTTTCTGTTGTAATCATAAAAGAACATTGTTGATCTATTTTGTAAGTATTTATCCCATATTCATCAAATAAATTCAACTTTTCAACATAATAAACTGGATCCAAAATCTAAAATAAACTGAAAATTGTGATCATCTACTAAACCTGTATTACATCTTTTATAAAATCTTCAATCAGAATGTTTGAACCTTTTGAAATTTTCTTCTGTCTTACTCAATTTCTAAATTATGATCCCTTAAAGTAAATTTTGATAACAATTTACTAA
The DNA here is from genome assembly GCF_964340395.1 of Glandiceps talaboti. Classification (NCBI taxonomy): domain Eukaryota; kingdom Metazoa; phylum Hemichordata; class Enteropneusta; family Spengelidae; genus Glandiceps; species Glandiceps talaboti. The sequence goes on from NC_135559.1 coordinate 18,219,301, forward strand.
AACTAAAGTCTTTAACAGTAAAGTGCATCTTTGACTTTTCTTTGAGTGAAATATATTTGATGTGTACATTTCCATACTTAATTCCACCAGCAGGTACATGCTTATGCATATGCAAACATGCATGTGCATATATAATTCAGTGAGCATTTTGATGAACTCAGAGACAGACATGATATAAACCAACATACACGCACAGATAAACACAACATGTACACATATGTATGTATGTATGTATGTATGTATGTATGCATGTATGTATGTATGTATGTAATTGTACATGAGTTTACATACATACGTTATGTTCATACGTATGGATGGATGTACATACATACATGTGTACATGCATGCATACATCCGTACGTTCTGTACATTCTTTGACACACAGCTGTCACCATCTTATCACAAAATTCATATCTATTTCTAGTTTTCTGGTCGATGTGGTGTGACTTACCCCAAACAACATGAGATCCACTTTGAGGATGCTGTTGCCATGCCACAGAATGAGTACGAAGATGATGTTGTGGAGTACAGAATGGATGAAGATGTAGAAGTAGATACATCAGAGATGACGGAAACCATAACGGTCCCAGTGTTTGATGACAATAACCCAGCAACCATCTTGCACGACTTTAATAGGGTGAGTCGACTCATATATTCTCAATTTCATTCTGATCACTTTTGTAAAGCAACACATGCATGCATGTTGTGTTGCATTGGTCGCTATGCCAACAAGACATCGATCGACATTCAGTTATTCAAAATTAACTCACCTGACGTATTGAAAGAAAGGAAACCAGTACTTATTATAGAGAAATATCACTGCATCAACAAATTGTACGTTATTTGTAAATTGTGGTTGTGAAAGAAAGAAATTTTCTTAGTGATGCACTGGACATTGAAGCTAACCTTAAAGTTATATAATCAAGAGTCAAGTTTAGAATAGAATGAACAAACAATTAAACAATTTTAACATCTGTGATTTGTGATGGGGAATATACATAGCAAGGCTTGCAAAATGTAAAGAAAAAACTTCAAGACTTCATGACATTAGCCCCATCTACACGTTGGTCGTCCTACCTGAGGTAGGATAGATTTGTGTCTACACGTAGGAAGGTTACAGCGGAGATGTCGCACCTTCCGTCCTGACAGTACATAGGACGAAGTCAGGAGGGTTTCAGGAAACCTCTCAAAGGTGTCCTAAGTCAGGACGGTTTCAGGACAGGTTAAGGACGCGTTTGCGTCTACACAGGCTTCAAACTATCCTGAATCCTACCTCAAGTAGGATTTTTAGTGCCGTGTAGACGGGGCTATTAACTCAGTGCTTGTGCCTTTGTCTTGACAGGAACTGACCGCATACAAGGATCTCCTGGAAGGTCACTGCTATGTCATGAAACTGAATACAACTGCTGTATTGCCGCCCAAAAACTTCATAGACTTACTGCTGAAAATAAGGGTAAGTGTGTCTCTGTAACTATAGTGATTCAAGGAAAAGTCAAGCTTATTTCTTCCCTTGGTACACTTAAATTGATAATTGCTATCAAAATATGATTGTAGGTGATATAAAAGAACCATTGTTACAGTAGTTTGCGTAACTTTAAAATCTTGTGAAGAAGCCCAGCTGCACTTATTAGCCCCCGTCGGACGAAGTCCGAGGCGGGGGCTTTATAAATTGGGTTCTGTCCGTGCGTGTGTGCGTGCGTCCGTGCGTCCGTGCGTGCATGCATGCGTGTGTCCGTCCTCAGCCATATCTCGGACATTCATGGACCGATTCCTTCCAAAATTGGTACATTCATAATTAGATATGAGTTACATATGCACGCTGATTTTCTTTTGGATGCGATGTGGTTTAGCTGAATTACAAACATTTAAAATATTTCACATGTCTGTAACAATAATTTGTAGAGTAAATTGCCCATGTGTATGAACATGGGTTCAGAATTGCAATCATCGAATTCAAATTTAGATTATCGAATTCAAATTCAGATTAGATTCGGATGTTTGTAAGAGTGACTTTTGTTTTTTATATCTGCATCGATAAAAGGTAAGGAGAATTATTATTCTTTATTGTCAATGTGCTTTGGATAATTATTAATCTTTATTGTCAATGCGCTTTGTACCTGTATGAAAACTAGTGCACACTTCATTACATACAATGCATTTCATGCTGTGCCAATCATAATTGTACATTTGTGGTAAATGGTATGTGTGTAAATAAAGCTTTTGAATGAAAGTTGTAAGCGCAAGTATGCATATTTGTTTATCAAAATCATCAAATATGGCCGGAAAACGGTTTATTGTACTTTTTGAGAATTATTTGGTCCCTATCCAATTCGTCTAATATATGAATATGTCTAATAGTGTGAATCCAAATCTGAGAATATTGTGCAAGATCGCCAACGTTATCCAAAAAGAGGCTGATGACGTATGTGCTTTAGATTTCATTCATGAATTGTAGTGCTCGCACAAAATTTCTTCCATTCTCCACGATACAGTAGATTCCGTTGTAAGTTTAACCCTACATTATCAGTGTTCTCCACGAGGGGTTTTTGAGGGGCGCACCGCCCCTCTGTTTGCGTTCAGCGCCCGTTTGTTTTGGTGTGAACGTCTTCAAGAAGAGATTCTATTCAATGCCGTTAAATGAAGGAAGTGAACAGCGACACTGCGTCTATCATCATTTATGAACTTATTTATCGCCTTGATTATAACAATGGTAGCCGAAACAAAAACAGTAAATGTAGTACCGTCGTAAAGTAGAAGACGGTATGTTGGTAGTTTCTATGGCCGGGTATATCAAGCCGGTAATTTCCAAGCCTTCCCGTATATATGGCCGTATACCGTTATACGTAATACAGTACGCATACGATGTACGATGTCACGGCAATTTTCGCATTGTATCGATAAATACGAACAAAATCCTAAAATTTATACATGTTCTTTAGAAATAACTACTCCGGTACGGTTCCATGGTAAAATTTATGTCCTAAATGATCACGTTTGGATGTGAATCGCGATCGTAGTACCACGAGGTAGCTCCAATGTGGCAGCCATGTTTGTTACTGCACATTTGCACTGAACGTATTCGGTTATTCTTAGCCCAAATTCGTCACATTAAAAATGTACGTATTTCCGGCAAATTTGGATGAAAAATCATTTTCCATTCATGAAAATTAAAAGGATATCAAATTTTAGAGAAATGAAGGGAAATGAATTGTTTTCAATTAATTTTTATGAATGACATGCACCAGATTCAGTAATCAAAAATTGGGGTGAACCTTGATGTATACTACCAATAATTGCAAATTTACCAGGGCAAGTCTGTTTTGGTGTTGGAGGACCTGGGTTTGTTTCTATATCACCTCCAAGCAGGAGCAACATCCTGGTGTAATAATTATAATACAAGTAAAGGTGAAGAATACAAGCGCAGCAGAAGGACAATATCTTTGTTAATTTTACATTGATCATGTAGTGCACAGAATAAAAACTTCCTACAGACTGCCTGTATTGTTGGACACACATTCCCATGATTGTTTTATTGCTAATACCTAGTCAGTAATTTGAAATATAAACTAAGACAATTGAACTTTCTATTTCTAGTTCTTTCAAGTGTTTGTATCCTTGGTACACCTTATATTGTAGTGAGTTCTAGGACAAGTTTCTAATAATGTATGTACTGTCCTATCACCTGTCTTTTATTTTATGTATGTACTGTCCTATCACCTGTCTTTTATTTTATGTATGTACTGTCCTATCACATGTGTTTTATTAGATTTTGGTTGTTGTCTTTGCTTTTGTTCTCTTTGTGTTCTCTAGTTCTCTAGTGGTCTATGTTCAGACCAGCAGTTAATTTGGGACGGTGCCCAAATCCTACTTTAACCTCCTCAACTGAAGAGTGTTCTCGGGTTCTGAGAACTTTGTTATTGTATTTATGTCTGTTGTGCAAGGTGTGTGCCTTTGTTGTGTCTGTATGCTTGTAAACCAGTACAGGATCCAACAATTTACTCCTACCACTGATATTGAATTTCATAAAATGGAGAGTGTATTTGAGAGTGCTCTAGAAATTTCATCCCAGTGTATTCTTATAGTGAAAGACTATGGTATGGCATTATTTACTCAAGATGACCGGTTCCACTTGTTCGATCCTCATAGCAGAAATGATCAAGGTTATTCAATGCCTGATGGACATGCAGTTCTTATCATTTTCAAGACAATACATGATCTCTGTACCCATTTAAGACAACTAACATCAACATTGACTGAGGATTCTCTTGCAAGTGTGGCTTTTGAAATTACTCCTACACTAGTCTATACAACAAATAGTCCAAGTGATTCCTTTAACCTTACAGCACATTATGGGATATGTTCATCTGCCATCATAACATGTACAACTGAAGAAAAGTATAAACATAAGATGAAACAAACACTTAAAGTTGATAATAAAAAAAAATTCTCAAAAACAGAAAGATCATGTGCGCGTAAAATTAATGTCGCGAACCCTGATTTAAAGGAAGTACAAATGTATTCAACAGAACAAGACACATTAACACAATATACTAGTGAAACAGCTTCATGTAGCGTCAAAAGCATGCCACAGGTGTGTAAAACAGACCAATTACAAAGAACTGTTTCACAACCTTTGTCATGTGTACTTAAAATTAATGTCACAAAACGTCATTTAAAAAAGGTACAGATATATTCAACAAAACAACAAACATTAACCCACAAAAACACTTGTGAGATAGCTACATATAGAGTCCATAGCATGACACAGGTGTGTAAATCAGACAAATTACAAAGAACTGTTTCACAAACAAGTTATCAGCACAGTGATAATGATTGTAAAATCATTAGTGATTCTGCACCAGTTACACATTATTATCATCCAATTGACAAATCATGGCAATTTGCAAAAGCAATACTGTTTTCTTTGTCCCCACCAAAACACACTTTATTTTTTTTTGGGCTAGGACTTTAAGTCTCAAACATCCACTGCGGGGGCTGTGTCATCTTCGATGGCTTGTTTTTTTCATCATTTCCTGCAAGGGTTTATGGGAAAACCTCTTAGTGATGACATCACCTTTTGATACCAAAATCACTTTGTCTTCACACTTTGTATTTGTTTTTATTTGTCTGTATGTGAGTGTAGGTGAAAGATATCGTTGATACAGGTCAGTGAAATAGCCAGGCAATAGTCATGTACAGTGTTCTCCCCACTATAGAGAAATCGTGGTGTAAAAACCGTCCTTGCCAACTAGGCTGCCATGCTTTGCAGGTTTCTGCTGTGCTGTGTTCTCACCACTATAGAGAAATCACGGTGTAAACACTGTCCTTGCCATCTAGACTGCCATGCTTGGCAGGTTTCTACCGTGCTTCAAAAGTGTTCTACCATCCTTGAGCTTTAGTAATCTTTGAATGACAAAATCATAACAATACTTTCACATCAAGAGAAATGACTTATCTCCAATGTACATGTGTTAAAATAAACCTGTGTGAGTTTGTTCCAATGTTGACATGCATATTATATGATGATCACCATGCAAACCAATATGAAAATTATCATATTATTTATATTTAAACCAGTATGCAAATTAACATGTTATTTATATTCAAATCGATATGCAAATTAACATGTTATTTATATTTAAATCGATATGCAAATTATCATTATTTATATTTAAATCAATATGCAAATTAGCTGTCATCCTTGCAATCTATCCAGGTGAGAACACTGATATGTAAGTTATAAACTTAAATCATATGGAGATTGGTCGTTCGGCTATGCCACATCAATTCTTTGAAACCAACTGCCAAACACTGTCCACTCTGCATCAAGTATTGGGACTTTCAAGTCAAGACTTATAGACAGACCAGCTTATTTGTGACAGTTAACAGTTAGCATCACTTGATGGATACTACGCGATATGTAAATCTCTTAAACATATCGTATCATATACCAAAATAGTAATTGATTCAAGTGTACTAAAGGCAGAAATAAACCTGACTGGACTATGCTGTTAATTGTCTGGAAACTTTGGGGGTTTTTAGCACAACTGAACTTGTTCAGTAGTGCTATAGGGATCGCCCGGCGTCTGTCTGTGTGTGTGTGTGTGTGTGTGTGTGTGTGTGTGTGTGTGTGTGTGTGTGTGTGTGTGTGTGTGTGTGTGTATTACAACTTAAAGTCAAAAACTGCTGAACCGATTGCCATGATATTTGGTGGGTCCATTACCTTGGGTGTCTAGTTGGGAAATTGTTCAAATCAAAATGATCGCATCACAGGTCTGTGATTTGGGTAAAAAAATGTGATTTTTGGTCAAAAAACTTAAACTCAGAAACTACTGGGCAGATTGGTGCGAAATTTTGTGGGAACATTCTGAAGGGGGTGTAAAGTAAGATTTGTTCATGACATGATGATTCCATCAGTGATATGCAAATTAGGTGTCTTTTTGGTTAAAAATGTATAATTCCAAAAGTACTGAGCAGATGGGGCTGAAATTTAATGAGAATGTATCTAGGGATGTATGGATGAAGAGATATTAAGCATACAGTGAGTCCATGAGTGATATGCAAATTAGGTGTAAAAATGTTCATTTTTGGTCAAAAACTTATATCTCAAAAACTATTTGGTCACTGAGTCTGAAACTTGGTGAGATGTTTCTGAAAGTGTTATTCTGCAGATTTTCATCAAAACATTTTGACAAAATTGGCCCTAGCAACCATGACCACGCCCTTAGCAACGACCAAATGGCAGTATATTTTGGTCAAATGACAACATCATCTGGTAGGCAAATGAGTAAACATTCAAAAAATGTATGTAAATACCCTAGCAACCATGACCACGCCCATAGCAACAGCGAAATGGTCGTGTATTTCACAAAGATAACAACAGGGATTAATAGACAATTGAATAAACATTCAAAATATGTATGTAAATTTGCCTAGCAACAAGACCACGCCCATAGCAACAGCCAAATGATCACATATATTGCAAAGATAACAACCAGGATTAATAGACAATTTAATAAACATTCAAAAGATATATGTAAATATGCCTAGCAACAAGACCACGCCCATAGCAACCGCCAAATAATCAAGTATATTGAAAAGATAATATCGGGAATTCATACACAAGTGACCGAAAACATACAAAAATGTATGCAAATATATCTAACAACATGACCACGCCCATAGTAACAGCCAAATGATAGCATGTATCGTAAAGATAGCAACATGGTTGGATAGGCAACTGGGTAGCCATTCAACAAATGGCCACTTATTGTTAGCATGGACTACCATATGGATAAACATTTTTAGAAACTGTACAGTTGTGCTACAACGCCATTGGCGGTATTTTTCCAAATCATGTTTGAAACCCTTGTAACATATATTGTAATCAAACTCTGCTAAAAGTGATGTAATTCGATATAAAAGAAAGAAATTATTAAAATTGAAATAACTGAGTGAAGTGTGGCAGGTTTCCTTCTTCTTCTAACTCACTTCCATGTTAAATATTTTGGGCTTACTTGTCATAAAGACATGCCCATGATGTCATAACTCTACACTTTCACCCTTACTTGTCATAAAGACATGCCCATGATGTCATAACTCTACACTTTCACCCTTACTTGTCATAAAGACATGCCCATGATGTCATAACTCTACACTTTCACCCTTACTTGTCATAAAGACATGCCCATGATGTCATAACTCTACACTTTCACCCTCTTTTTTTTGTAGGATGGATCTTACATTCCCAAAGCCGATGTCATTGTACGATCCATGGTTGTATTAAACCCTGAAGTTGAAGATATTGATCAGTTTGGTCCGTTCATCTCCTATTTATGCTGGGATGTTCCTACTTACCGCTTGATCAGACGAGAGGAGTTCTTTGAAGGTGAGTTGGAAGGTGCACAATTGCTTGCTCTTGTCAAAATGTAGAGATGTGAGATAGGTCTGTATGTATGTATGTGTATGTATATATGTGTATGTATGTATGTATGTATGTATGTATGTGTATGACTTTCAGTTACAGAGTGCGTGAAATCAAGGGATCTACATTACAGTGAAATCAAAGCACAGTTACATACAAACATACAGAGGTACGATAAAGTTATAAAAAATTAGAATCAACACTTAACTTGAAGACAAAATTTCTTTACGTCTCTGAAAAGCCTTATAGATATAACTTGATAGTTTCCTAAGGACAGCATCATCTTTTGAGGCCATCAGACGGTTAAATTTACATAGGTTAGGAAACAGTATGAAATTCTCTGGAATAAATTTCAATCTCAAATCATTATAAAGGAAGCATTCAAACAAAAAATGGTACTCGTCTTCAATCATATTTCTTTTACAAATTTGACAAAATCTAGCCGTACTTTCTATACCCTCATGTCTACCTGTTTCAATAGCTAAAGGCAAACATGCACACCGAAAACATGCCATAATCTGTCGTACTTTAAAATCACAGTTCAAAAATAAATATTTCTCGGGTTCAAGTAAACTCTTAAAATTTACATATGTACGCAATTTAGGTTTAGACTGTATATGAGTCCACCATAATTGTTTCGAAATGTCTTGTGCTCTTGCTACAAATTCGCTAATAAAGATATCCTTATTTCCTACTTCTTGACAAAGCCATACTTGTCCAAACCCATAAGAATATAAAATATTTTTAACAGAGGATACCCAGTTGTGTCTACCCATTAAATCTAAATTATATAACATAAGATACGCTTGACGAGGCAATCGATGGTGAGGTAGCTCGATTAATTTAAGCCAAAAATTAACACAACGTTTAAGTGACCATACGAAAACTGGTACGCGTCCACACTCTCCTACAACTGCCTCGTTAGTCGCACTAGGTGGTAAGCCCATAAAGACCCTACACCATCTACGCTGAAGACGTTCAATAATATCATAACACTTTCCCGATTCAAAAATTGAATTGAATAAGACAGAAAGAAAAGGCATAATAATATCTACAGAGTATTTGTAAAATTCACCAGGTAGTCCATCAAGACCAGGAGCCTTTCCAGATTTCAAACTTTTCAAACTTGCCAATATTTCATTTTCTGTGATCGGAGCATTTAGATCATTGTCAACTTCACCTGGAGTAAATAACGAATTCAAATTCTTTAAGGTATCATCAACTGACTGTAGAAAATCTTTATCACCACGACTTTGAATTTTTTGTAACCTCCTTGCAAATGGGCCGGAGGCCTGGAAATGCAATAAAACTATGATCTATGATCTATGATCTGTATGTGTATGTATGTGTATGTATGTATGTATGTATGTATGTATGTATGTATGTATGTATGTATGTATGTATGTATGTGTATGTATGTGTATGTATGTATGTATGTATGTATGTATACATGTACATACGTACGTATGTATGTGTGTATGTATGTATGTATGTATGTGTGTATGTATGTATGTGTGTATGTATGTATGTATGTATGTATGTATGTATGTATGAATATGTGTGTGTGTGTGTGTGTGTGTGTGTATGTATGTATGTATGTATGTACGTACGTATGCATGTGTGTGTGTATGTATGTAGGTAGGTAGGTAGGTAGGTAGAAATGTATGTATGTATGTAGGTAGGAAGGTACATTTGTAGGTAGGTAGGTAGGTATGTAATATGTATGTAGGTAGGTATGTTTTGTGTATGTGTGTAATGTGTCTCTGTGTATATATTGCTGTGTATAAGTCCAGTGTGATGTCAAGTGTAGGAAAATTAAAATTGCCACTATGATATTAAATGAGGTAAAATGAATATGAATAGCCCTACCCCCGGTAGTCATAATTAAGTCATCATTTTATGAAGAAGTTAATGGCCCAATCCTGCCAATGTCATATTTTACTTCAACGTCAGGATTTTACTAATCCAAGCATTCACTGATCAATAATAACATATGTGTTTTCCCATCTCATTCTCAGATTTGATCTACAAGAGAAGTGCTGAAGACATAGAGAAGAAGACATTGACATGCAAGAAGCAAACAAAGATAGGATTCTTCACTGGCAAGGTTGTCATGGAAGATTTTCTGTGCTGGCAGTAAAACAGACAGATGTTGGTTCTCAGATAACGTTATAATTGTAATTTTTTGAATATGTAAATTTGTTTACTTGGGATTAAAAATTTGCCTTCAACATTCATCACATCTTTCGATGCAACATAACTATCTTACATTTCCTCTTTTTAAAAAAAAATGATTTTCTGTTTACCATATTGAATTTGTCATTTCCTGACAAGGATCAGAAAGAGGTGTACACAACCATAACCAAAAAATAAATCGGAACGATTCTTCTCTAATGTGAGTCAAGTGAAGAGCACAAAAATAGGCTATGCATTTAGGTATATTTTGATAAAACTATTTTTGTACACCTGTACAGAATTTAAACTAAAGCGATTTGTTATGTTTTGATTTTCAACTGTCGGTCATAATGTAGATAATGTCCCGATATGACATACTGTGGTGAAGGTAAACCGGTAGAGTTGGTAAACAGAAGATCAATTTCTCTTGATTTTTAAATACAATCTTACAAACACTACTATCTCTATCTACTTGAAGGCAATTCTAAAGCCCAGTATGTACTTCAGAAATGTTTTTTGCAGCTTGTTATTTTTGTTTTATAATTTTAAATATGACTTTGGGAATACTCATTTACTAAATATGTTGGTTGTATTTGAGATAAAAATATGGATTTAATCATGAAACCCAGAACAGATATCAGTTGCCTTTTAATTTGATTATTTGTGAGCACAGCCATATTGGATTTTCCCATAGTTCATAGTAATGTCAAAGGTCAATGGTTTCCAAGTAGTGTGCAACACAACAATGTTCTTGAAAAACACAAAGATCATTCTGTAGTTTAATGCAAAAGTCATACAGATATGGGGACAGGGTTGGCGAGTTTTTATTTGGATTATTTACAAGACAGTGTTTGACTCTGCATGGAAGTTTGGATAAAATCCATGATGGCTGCTTACTTGTAAAGGCTAGCTTTTTTGTGTAAATGAGGGTATGTATTTTTTGCCATGTGTAATGTGTAGTATTATGCAGATCATAATGATTTCAAAAAATCAAGAAGCAGACGACACCAGTATTCAGGCAAGATGAAAGTATTTGTGTTGTAGCATAACACTTTTTACAGAGAGATTATACAGAAATGTGCAGGGAAGGTAATGTTATACGTGTTCAGTGAGGTGAAGTCCTGGTGTGGAGTGAACAGGCAGACTGAGATAGATGTCTTGATATCAAAGGTTTACTATAGTGAAGATAGTGCAGATGACAACTTCATTCTGCACTGTGCAGAAAAAAAATGAAACAAGTATATAAATAAGTTATCATCTTTAGTGCTTTGTGTGTGATTTTACAACAACCTTCTGATTATGCAACAGTATAATGGTTACAACTCAATTCTTGAATTTCTTATGATATTTGCCGTTTAAAAAAAAACAAAAACATTTTAGTAGTAGCTTTTATATTTCATATTCTTAAAATTCTTGTGATCTTTTATGATGGAAAGTGATTTGCAAGAAGAAAGTTTGCTGTGGTGATATTTTAGTTCTAAAAAGAAATAAAACAGGCATGTTGAGAAAAGTACCCAATAAGTATGATGTCCATATATTCATATGTTACCCGTTGACCTATCCAAATATGGCATGCTTACCATATATGGTAATACAGTAATCACCATATATGGTAATTGTCATTTCCATATATGGTACTGCATGCAAATAACTACCATATATGGAAAATTGCTTGACGTTTATTGTAATGTGACAGAATTAAAGAAACGAAATATTTGTACAAGGAAGGCAGGTTATATGTTGTTAGTAGGATTGTCATTTGCATTTTTTGACAAATTTGTGCAAAATTTTTTATGTATTTTGAGTTAACAGGTTTTAGGAAAGTTCGACAAAGCTGCCTTGTTCCATGATCCTATCATTGAAAATTATGGCACATAAATAGTTGAGGTGGAAACCACAGCAGATAAAAGTAAAAAGAGTTGAATTTTACCAGGCCTGTAAAAAGTTTGTGAAAAGTAAAAAGACAAGTCATTCTTTGCAATTTGATACGGAAATTGTACTTTTGTCATGAAATCGAAACAGGAATTCTTTGAATTGAAATTTTGTGAAAAGAGAAGAAGTTTAAATATTGTAAACAAGACAAGCCTTAACAATAGCTTATTTTTCAAAGTGGTGCATTTCTCAAAGTTGGAAAAAAAATTGAAATGGTGAGAGGTGACAGGGGTATTAACCAGTAGCCATTGTATGTATATACACGTTTGTAGTAGTGCATATTCTGTCAGAAGTAGAACGTGAATTCTTAAAGAAGATCGCAGAACAGGAGGTGTCTTCTTGTGAGTTGTTACTTACAAATATTTTTTTTGAAAATGTTTTGCAATTCTTTAAAGTTTGGAAAGAATTGTAAAAGAAAAAGGAAAAAGTGCCAAAAATTCATTTTCTACTGCTGACAGAAAAGTGCTAATTATTTTTTATTTTTTTTTGGATAATGGAATTTGGAGAGTTGAACTAAGGTTTCAAAATGGTTAGTTAACATTTTACAAAATATATATATAGAGAAAATATAAACGGGATAAAGTCTGTAACTTTTTGTCTTTCTTTGTATAGTATGAAAAACAGTTTAAGTTGATTGTCACGAGATAATTATATCGAGAAATTAGTGATGTTGAAATATTAGCACAGGTAGAACTATATTCTTGGAGTGGTTTTTATTGCTCGACAGTTCTCATTTATTTGTCTCTCATACTTGCCTGGCTACCACCTGTCATGGAACATGCACAATTGTATTGATGAAGCTTTCAATCAGTACTTTCATGATGTTAATCAGGATTGTGTTAATAGATAAAAAAAGAAAATATGTGAGTGCAACAAAAGTGAAATGTTTACAATGAAGCATCTTTTTGTTTAGTCTGAAGTTTTGTCACATGGATATTTCAATAATCACCCGCAATACACATTCGTAGTGTGCAGTTACAAGTGTACACACAACAACAAATCTCTCAGTCTGGATTTTGTACATTTTTTTTGTTTGACAAACGCACAATTTGATTTTAAGACCTTAATCACAGCAAGTTCTGGGTGTTCACTTTCATCAAAAATTTATAGACCAGGTCTGGGCACTCACGTGCGTGTATTTTTGCATATAACCTTTACACTTTTGAGACAGCTTATACATTCAACACCATATTGCAAAGGGTTTCATAACAAATTAAAAGTTAAAAACATTATTTTTCTGAAAATACTTGTAAATACAGAAAGTTACAGACGATATCCTTCCAATTCTTTGTGTCTTTATTATCATCACTAGAACTATGGTAGATAAGTATTGCTACTAATGTACAGATCAGTTAATGTACAAAAAATCTCAATTTGTAGAGAATGTCAAATATATCTGCTAGTACAACCATGTTGTGTTTGTTTATATATCTTTATCCTTGTTTGCTTTTTTGCTCTAACATATTTAACATGGTAAAATAGTGAGACTTGCAAGGATTCCTATCTCATTGATGCTTCTACAAATTTATGACTGCAAGTTGTTGGAACAGCTAGATATTTAACCCCTCTCCTGACAAAGAGCCCGAGAACATTTTCTTAACACCTCAGGTTTAATTACTCATCGATGTGCAAGCCCCTTCCCAATATCATTTTCTTCCAATGACAAAACTCTTCAGCTTTTAAAAGGCCAGATCATGTCCATGTATTGAATGCAATCACACAGCATCACTAGTAGTGCGCCCTCTATCAGCTTTAGAAGTGAAGGTATGTGGTGGCGCTGTCACACTGGGTTTATGCTTGTACAATCATGACTATATTTGATCTGATGCAAAGCTCAGGTGTCCATATCACTATGACATTGTTATCAGATTAGAAGTTGCTACAACAGGTAACAATGTCAGGTGATGTACAGGCAGGTTAATACCCAAATTGTTCATGTCTTGTATTTTAATACAGCTGACAAGTTCAGTAAAAAATTATTTTTGGTACACAGAACTTCCTTGGAGACCTTCTTACACTACAATCTATGGCAATGGGAAGGTAGTGGTGGTGGTGGAGAAAGAACAGGGAGGGGGAGGGGGTATTAGATTCGTTTATCAAACAAAATCCCCTAGCTTAATCATCACAAATGAATAATCAAATGAATTACGCTACAAAGTGCAAGTATACATATTTCTTACTTTATTGTCTTAAAAATACACATAGTTAATAAACTAAAAAGTTACATCAGTATTAATATTGTCCAAATACCAGCACCATTTCAGCATTTTGCATTATAATAAAAATATGTTGTGTGTGATTTCAATCGTTCAATTCAGTGTCAGCTGGGTAAATGTCTTCAAATTCACATTAAAAAATCAGTTCTGGCCACACATCTTCATTCAAAACAAAGTTGTAAGTTCAGTTCTTAGGCTTACAACAAAACGTACGAGGTCAGCTAAACTAATTGTTGAAATTTTAGCATTCTGCGAACTATAATATCCATTGCTCTGATGTTTGTTACTCACAGAATATACAAGCACCTGTGTGAAGTAAATGTATATTTGCAGGTATAATTCTCACATTCAGTGCCTGCATGTTTTTCAAACTGAACTTACAGGGCCACAGGCCTCTGCAGCAATGTTACAAAACTGCAAGGAAGTCGTGGTGGATTTCAACTGTAGTATATAATATCAGAGTGCATACATGCTCAGATTGTGAGAACAGGAGTTATTATACATGTACAATATATGCGACTAGTAATGTACAATTTATTTTGTTTAGCATTTTATGCAGTCTGAAAATAACTGAACATTGTTTTCTTTTGGTTATTGTTTGGTTGTTATTTTTCTGTAGCATTGATTGGTTTTATCTGTGATACTGGTACAGACACACACTGATGAAATGCGATGTCGATTGGCAAATCATCAACAATACTCCACTCATCAGTGGCCGGATCATAGCATTCAATTTCTCTGACTGGCACGTCTTCAGGAATCTGACTGACATTGAACCCTCCTGTGACGTAGAGTTTTCCATTACACACCACAGCACTACTAGACTGTCGACTTTTATTTAAGTCTGCTACCCTGCACCATGTATCTGTAGTCGGATTGTATCGCAATACTTTCTTTGTAGACTGCAGATGCTCACAGCAATCTGTCCCAATCACGTAGATAAGTCCGTTCAGTAGAGCTGCAGTAACGCTTGTACACTTGTCTGGTATAGGATTGCACAGCTTCCACTGATTTGTGTTGGGATCATAGCACTGCACCAAGGTAGTTCCTTGTGCATACAAGTCCCCACATATCTTGCCACCGATGACATAAACTTTACCCTCTGCAGCTACAACACAACCAGATTTCACTGGCGATATCATGTCTTCTTTAGGGTCCAATAGATTTGTTTCCTGGTCATAACGATGGAACTTTCCGCTGTCTCCACAAATGTAGAGGTCATTGTCAAGATTTACCATCATCTGTCCACAAAGTGGGGTGAGCAGATACTTTGACAGAACATCCCATGTCCCTTTCTTTGGAGTGTACGATAGGAACTTCCCTGTTCTTAAACCAACGATAACTTTATCACCGACTTGACAAGCAGTGCTGAATTCTGTAGCTGCAACATTACCAGGCTCAGATTTAAGTCCATAAAACTCATTCGTGATGGGATCGTAACACTTGACGGCATCATTCTTGGATTTCCCTTGTGATCTTATCCAGGCTTTCCCAAAACAAAGAAATACTTCATAATTGGAACTCTGGCTGATTTTTCTATCGTTAGTGGTGTTTGTCATAGATGAAGGTTGCCAGGATGGATACACAGATTTCACAATTTCGTGTCTATGGATTTGCGGTTGGCTGATATCGTTGAGTTCATAAATTCCTCTTCTTTCCAATATATCTGACAGTTCTTTAGTATTTCTCTTTCTGCATTCAATGTCAGCATTGAGCCATCTTGTCACAGCACCAATGAGATGAGTTCCTCGCAGGAAAACTAATTCTTTGTCGTTCAAAATATCTTTCAGCTGTTCAAGGGGCAGTTGAATAAATTCAGGACCAGAACTTACATCTGTGAAGTTCTTCAGAATAAAATTTCTGGCAACTTGTGTGAGTGTTTGGCAAGTATAAACGGACATCAGTGCAAGAAGGTAAATACCTATACAGTTGCCTGGTTCTAACTCTCCTTGTAGGAATGAAGCACATGCTTCCATCAAAGTCTCTATCTGGAATAGTCCAGCTGCTTGTATCAGTACTAAAGCATTACCTCTGGTGATTCTGACACGACCAGTGTAAATGAATCGTAGAATCCTTTCCATTGTATCAGGTTCAATCGCGTTTATCACCACGACTTTCTGAAAACTTTCTCTCATTCCTCCTGTGAACATTGCTCTGAAATAAGGACTGCTTGCCACCAACACAATGCGGTGACATTTGAACTTTTGACCTTTGACATCCAACACAACGTCTGTAAATAAACCATTCTCCCACAAGTCATAGAAACCGCTGACCAGTTTCTGGGTGTAGACCATGTCACTGAAATCAAGACAAAATCTGTCCAGTTTGTCTTCACATCCAAGCGCATGACTTTCCTCAACATCAGTTTTCCCATTCATGTTGATTAGCATTGTCTATTGTGTATGGAACCTAGAAATAAATGAACACATTTATAGTGGTTTAGTGTTAATATGAAGGCGTCAAGTAGAAAGACAATCCTGACAAGATAATTTAGATACCACCAGTACTGTAAATATCTGTAAATATGCTTTGATGAGTACAATCGACTTAGGAGTAAAGTATTTTATATCTGGGGAAGGGGCTGAAGGAAGGATTTTGGAGAAAATATTATTACAGACCACAAGAAAAAAAGTGGCAATGGCATTGTAGCACAACTTTACAGTTTTTAAAACTATTTATCCACATGCTAATCCATGCTAGGTATAGGTGTTTGTGTTATCTTTGCAATATACATGATCATTTGGCTGTTGCTATGGGCGTGGTCTTGTTGCTAGGCATATTTGCATACACTTTTTGAATGTTCACTTGTCGAAAAATCTGTTATCTTTGTGAAATACACAATCGTTTTGTTGCTATGGGCGTGGTCATGTTGCTAGGGACATTTGCATACATTTTTTGAATGTTTACTCACTTGCGTACCAGATGTTATTTTAGAAAAATATACTGGCATTTGGTTGTTGCTAAGGGCATGGTCATGGTTGCTAGGGACAGCTGTGTCAAAATGTTTTGAACAAAATCTGCAGAATAACACTGCTTAGAAACATCTCACCAAATTTCAGTCTCATTGACCAAGTACTTTTTGAGATATACCAAAATTCACATTTTATACCTAATTTGCATATTGCTGATGAGATCATTATATGCTTAATATTTCTTATTAACACACTCCTAAATGCACCCCTCTTAAATTTAAGCCCAATCTGCTCAATAGAATTGGAATTAAAGATTTTTGACCAAAAAGACACACTTTTAGACATAATTTGCATATCAATGTTGTACCCCTATACTTGGCAAAAGAAACATTGCTTTCTACTTGGTTTTGAAAAACAAAATTGTGTCCAAATCCTCCACCCCACCCCCCACCCCCCCAACCAACCCAAAATCAAATGGTTTACCCCAAAATTGAGAAAGTATGGGGAAAATGAGACAGCCCAGTTGAGAACTGGCAAAGAGGAACGTCAATATTTTGAAAAAATGAACCATGGTTCTGTACACCAACCCTGTCAAAATTGGCAAAAGTAGCAACGCACTGCTGACATCTCACTTGTGTTTTGCAGTGTGAGCTTGTCTATTGGAGTTTGCCCAGCAGGAATTGTATAGCATTTGTTTAGCAATTAAACGACGGAATCACAAAAGCTCAAAAACAAGAAAAAATAGTGCCAATGGCATTGTAGCACAACTGTATTTGGCTATTGCTACTGACATGGTCTTGTTGCTAGGCATATTTGCATACATTTTGGAATCTTGATTAACTTGTCTACCTTTCCCACTTTTCATCCTTGCAATACAAACCATCATTTAGGCATATTTACATACATTCTTTTAGTCTTTATTCACTTGCCTAACTGTCTCTGTTGTTATCCTTGTAATATGCATTATCTCATCACTGTTGCTAAGGGCGTGGTCATGGTTGCTAGGGCCAATTGTGTATTGTTTTCAACAATAACTGCAGAATAATGCCTCCAGAAACATCCCCACCAAGTTTCAATCCATTCACCATGCAGTTCCAATTGATATAAGATTTAGACCGAAAATTGAGGTTTTTATACCTAATTTGCATATCACCGATGGGATCATCATGTCATGAACAATTCTTAATCCAAACATCTCTAAAAACGTTCCAACCAAATTTCAGATCGATCTACTAAGTAGTTTTGATGTTTGAGTTATTGACCAAATATCAAATGTATAAAACCAACATTATCACATTTTCACCAAATCACCGGCACACTGGTGGCAAGATCATTTTGATTTGAACAATTTCCCAACTCGACTCCCAAAGGTAATATACCCACCAAATATCACGGCAATCGGTCCAGCGGGTTTTGATTAACTTGTTTACACACACACACACACACACACACACACACACACACACACACACACACACTACTGTACCCAAAATCAAAACCAACCCTACAATTACTGCTGCTACAGACCATGCAATAACCATGCAGCTACAATAAATGTAGCGTTTGTTGTGATTCGATGTAGCTGCAAATAATTGTAGCGTTGGTTTTGATTTTGAGGGCTTTTTAGGGGTGGACCATTTGATATCCGGGGGGGGGCTTGGAAGATTTCGGGAAAATCTTCCAGGGCTTCTAGGGGGAGACCCCTAGACCCCCCCCCCATACACACACTCACACAAGAGGTGGACATATCCAAGTCTCAAAGCTCTTCCCTCTACAGCTTACTGTCAAGATGCTATGAAACTTTATTCACAGTGGTCAGTGACTTTTTGTCAGCCAATGAAAAAAAACACTGACCACCCCCTATCCCCCCACCCCCCACCCCCCACCCCACCCCCCCAGGCTGGAGAAACTGACCGGACTGTCTGAATGTTTGAGCTCACCAATCAAGTTTCCGATTTGTATTTTCAGTGTGTCATCATACCATGGCATAAAAACTGTCAATGATGTTTACTTAATTGAAAATCAAACATGTATTGAAATATGTAGTTTTATAAATATAATATGTGTGTGATAGAACAGCATCTTTTACTCTCTTTATTACCCTGTGCGAAAACCAAACAGAAAGTTGCCAACATAGGCGAAGGAGAAAAAAAAATAATTCACCGGCAAGCAGGTGGGGAAAAAAACAAGTCATTGAGAATGACATAGTCCCGCTATAATTGGGTTTTAAGGAATTATCACTACTGTGATCACGCAACAACATTTGTGAACCTAAAACAAACAGACTTAGATATGTTGTGTGTGCTTGTTGGACAAGGAACATGCCTACAACAATAAAGGATTGGTTGGGTATGGGGGGTCATATCACGATGAAAATGGAGTCTGAGTTATGGCTTTGGACATGGAAAATTCACAAACAAAATGGCTGCCAGGCAGCCATATTGGATCGTATCACGACGAAAATGGATATGCACATGTATGTCATAGAACGCTGTTCTTATACCAACTTTGAATGAGATCTGTTCAAGCATGTCTTAGTAATGGCTTTGGACATGGAAAATTCACAAACAAAATGGCTGCCAGGCAGCCATATTGGATCATATCACGACGAAAATGGATATGCACATGTATGTCATAGAACACTGTCAGTAATACCAACTTTGAATGAGATCTGTTCAAGCATGTCTGAGTTATGGCTTTGGACATGAAAATTCACAAACAAAATGGCTGCCAGGCAGCCATATTGGATCGTATCAAGACGAAAATGGATATGCACATGTATGTCATAGAACACTGTCCTAATGCCAACTTTGAATGAGATCTGTTTAAGCATGTCTGAGTTATGGCTTTGGACATGAAAATTCGCAAACAAAATGGCTACCAGGCAGCCATATTGGATCGTATCACAATGAAAATGGATATGCACATGTATGTTATAGAACACTGTCCTAATACCAACTTTGAATGAGATCTGTTAAAGCATGTCTGAGTTATGGCTTTAGACAGGGAAAATTCACAAACAAAATGGTTGCTAGGCGGCCATATTGGATCGTATCATAAAACAAATTGACGTGCATATGTATGCCATAGCATGTTGCCCTGTGCCAAGTTTGAAATAAATCGGTCCTGGCATCTCCAAGAAACGGCTGCGGACGGACGGACGCACGGACAGACGGACAGACGGAACCCAATCCATAAGTCCCCGTTCCGGACTTCGTCCGCGGCGACTAATAATGACTCTCCACCAATCTTCCAAGCCCCCCCCCCATATCAAATGGTCTACCCCTTATGCATTTTTCCGTTCCGATGTTTAAACTGGAAGCAAACGCTACAATTCCGTTGTTCTTTATCTTTCCACCGGTGTCTATAGTATACTTAGCATGCTTAGCGACATCCTCGGAGTCATATCCACAGGGGCGTGTAATATTTCATAGATTGTTGTTTTCTTATTGCTTAGAATGCCGTTTTCTTAGGAAAATATCGTGCGAATCTTGCTGCTACAAATGTATCAATCTCTATACTACGAAGAAATATTCTTCCCCTTACATGTGGGAATATATTAATCAAAAGGTTGTTATATTTAGTCTGTAGTCCTGGAAAACAACAATCTATGAAATATTACAGGCCCCTGTGAACGGTTCCCGTATAATTATAACGCTGGCGTGTGTATCACCGGTTCAGTGAAAAGCACTTGGCGGATGCAGCGCCTCGTGCCGAGGCTGTGTACATCATCATCATCATCATCATCATCATCATCATCATCATCATCATCAGTGCACTGGCTAATGTAATTACTTTGAGTGTATTGTGCATAACATAGTCATTTCATTATTCATTTTCGACCACAACACTTACAAGAGCGAAACATGCATGTGTACTGGTAAGATTAATTATTCCACAGAGCGTGCATTGACCCAACGCTAGGTCACGTACAGTCCTAGGTCACACTGAGATCACGAACAGTACGGTAAATAGCTAGCTCATGGGATTGTATAAATTCTCCTTCGCGTCTGGACCGCGAAACTGCATGGTATATTCCAATTGGCCAAATCGTCCTTGTCGACAATAAATACCCTAATCTCTAGTATTATTACGAGAAAATGAGAAATCGAGGCTGACAAGTCGCAGGTCGCAGTTTTGCAACTCGCAGGTCGCAGTTGCGCAATTCGCAGGTCGCTATCCTCGCCGGTCTTTCATATGTGACAGACCACCACGTGTCACTAACCAGACAATGATGTATCAACAATACCCCGACTCGTGTTTGTGTACGTACGTGTCGAGCACAGGTACTCGAATCAATCTGTATGCTTTTTTTTTTTTTTTTTAAACTATGTATGGTAAATAAGACTTGTTTACCATACATTTTTTTTTTAAATCATACAGATTGATTCGAGTACCTGTGGTATCGAGGGTCGTCCTGAAAGTAGTGTGCACATGTGAGGAAACCTCATTACGTAACGTGACACTTACCAGAAAACCAGAATATGAGTTCAAAACGGCAGAAAGATGTGGGTAGCCAGAAGTGGCTGTTTCGATGCAACCGATAATTAAAATGATAAATTGAAGTTAAAAACGAAGAGAGCGGGGATTTACACAATTCCTGAACAGACAGCTCACACTTGCCGTGATCTCCTCTGTTCTGGTGAGAAATAAATGAAATTTTAAAAGATTTTTTCGCTTTGTGCTTTCGTACTAGTGGAAATTTCCATGATGTCACTCCTCGAGACAAGTCACTAACTCGTGAAGTCGATTGGTCGAAAAAGTATATGTAGAGGTAAATTAGGGTTGATGCGCATGCCCATTCATCTTTCTACTCTTGCGTATAGCGTGATACGTGCGTGATCGATGTAATGTTATGTTGTGAGGAGGAAGAATTTAAAATTTCGTTGCTGAACCGATGCGTTTGCCAGTTTAGTTGTTTATCGGACAATTTTTGAGTTCTTTCTTTCTTTCAAACGATATCTGAATTTAGGGATACACCAGTTGATTCTGTGATGGATCTAGCTGGAGGATTTCTTTGGCAAACCGAGTAGGCGAAAAATAACATTTTGAATTTGCATGTTATTTTCTGAATTTTTCATTTCAGGTTAAATTATGCGATTTTATTTTTATATGTTCATTTTTTTTATATTAGTTGTTGGATTTTTCAATATTTCTGGCTATTTAAATACATTTCTTCATTTAAATACAATATCTTTCTCTTATAACACATTTCAACTCTTTATTGCATTTTTCATTTTTATTTCTGAT
The DNA here is from genome assembly GCF_964340395.1 of Glandiceps talaboti. Classification (NCBI taxonomy): domain Eukaryota; kingdom Metazoa; phylum Hemichordata; class Enteropneusta; family Spengelidae; genus Glandiceps; species Glandiceps talaboti. Next base: position 18,241,710 of record NC_135559.1, read on the forward strand.
TATTTAAACAATTTTCTCCACGATGTTTTAAAATTTGCTTCCGAATATTTTTATATTTTCTTCCGTCTTTTTTAAATTTCGTTTCCAGGTTTTGGACCAGTCGATTTCCATGTGGAGCAATCTGATTAAAATCTGATGTGGTGAAAGCCGCTAGAGGCATACCTTCATTTGCCTCTATTTCCATTGCTTTGTATCGTTTGTTTTGTTCTTGGTGATCGCGGCCTTCCCACATCTGAACCTGTGTAAAGCCAGGCGCACACTATATTGTACTGGCGCAATCAGATGAGCAAAATTTCACTCGTGACAAATTCCTCACGCCGATTCCTCTCGTGTGCGGGCAAATTTTCATGAGATTTTGACCATTCGTGGCCGTGAGCCAAATATCTAGCATCTTTGATAATTTTGGCGAGTGAATTTTTCCTCCTTTGTGCGATGAACGTGAGCAGAATGTTCACGACTTTCGCGTGCGTAGCGATGACGAAAGTACAAAATGTTTGTGCCCGGAGTTTGTGCCCAGTCTAAAATACAGGGGAGTAACTTCTACGTCGACGTCAATAACAACCGTGTCGATCTTTGACCTAAATACCAGTGGCTATTGCCTTAGGAATAGTCGACAAGACGCCGGTTATTGTGTCATAGCATGAGATAGTTTTCTCGTTTGGTATTCGTGACTATTCTCGCTCACTAAAGCAATGGCTACAGGAATTTTGGCTAAAACTCGACACGTTTATCTTCTAACATCATGAAAATACCGTAGTTCAACATGTTTGAGTGTTTGTACGGTGTTTTAATCATCCAGTAGATTAGAGATAAATCAATTTTTTTCGTGGTAACTGACCCTGCTAATCATGAGATTCATGGGTGTTTTAATTTAGATAGGAGGACAAGGTGTCTTTAGTTTAGTCAATAAAAATAAAAGAGAGAATTGTATGCAGCTGAAAAGAGAAAAGTAGCCAGGGAAAGATTAAACAAGTTTTATATCACCACAAAAATCAACGAGTCAATTGATCAATACAGGGACCCTCCATCTTGGTGGAGGGTCTATCATCAATATCACACAAAATAAGTTTTATTTCACTACAAAAACGAATCATTCAATCGATCAATCATTCAACCAAATTAATAATAAATAAATAAATCGATCGATCGATCAATCAATTACATGCTCGCTGCTCCCTGTGCTATCACCCATTTTTGTATTTAAAAAAAAAGAGAGAAAAATGTGTGTCTATCTTTACAAAACCGAGACCTCGATTGCCAGAGTAGTACATGCATGGCATACCTATGTGAATGTTCGAATTCTACAATGTTCATATACAGCTATGATGGATGAAAGTGCTCAAACCAATATAAATTTCACTATTTGATCGGTAACTATTGTTGATAATTAGTGACAATATTAAGTGCCTCTCTAACTCAATAGCCTTTCCTGAAATCAACATTACTAATTATTCTAAATGACAGCCGTACCATGCTAATTGTTCGTCTTAATTGATGTATACTAAATGACACACTCACAATATACAAAAAGACAGAAATAAGTTGACCATTGGCTTTAGCAATCATTTTTGATAAATTACTCATTAACTATCGGCAACATCTGAAATGCGATGTCATCTAAAACCCTTAGGGAAGTAATTTCATGTTATATTTTAAAAGATTAATGAATGTATAAGAATAACTAATCACTTTCAACAGCTGACACCATGTATTTACAATTTAATCAGCTCTAATGACAAAATAAATATCCTAAAATTGTAGACACTGTTTATCCTATCAAGTCACTTACTACACTTGTCTTCATCGTTCAAGAATGTTATTTCGGGTTTGTTTTTAAATGGCGCCAATGTCACTATAGCACTATATCTGTTGCCATGGGCACGGTCTTGTTGCTAGGCATATTTGCTTACATTTTTGGAATCGTTAGTCACTTAGTATACATACCCATGTCACGTTTCATCTTTGCGATATACTAGTACATCATCATTTGGCTGTTGCTATGGGCGTGGTCTTGTTGCTTGGCATATTTGCATAATTTTTTCAAAATCTTTATTTACTTACCCTACCCTTCCCTGTTGTTATCTATGTAATATGCATAATCATTTCACTGTTGGTAAGAGCGCGGTCATCATGGTTGCTAGGGCTAGTTGTGTCAAAATGTTTTGAACAATAACTGCAAAATAACACCCCAGAGATATTCCACTCATGCTCCAACCAAATTTCAGCCCCCACCTGCTCAGTAGTTTTGGCATCATAGATTTTTAACCAAAAAAGACACATTCTTAGCCCTAATTTGCATATCACTGATGGATGGATGTCATGAACATAACACCCCTTAGAATGTTCCCACCAAATTTCGAACCGATCAGACCTCAGTTCAGTTGTGCTAAAAAAAAAGTACCTCCTTGAAGGGACGATTACTCTACATTTTCATTGATTTCTCTAAAGCTTTGATACTGTCTTAGAGTAATTATACTTTTACTCCAAGATACTACCAACCGTGATGTACTCTTGTCTAAACTTGAATACTACGGTATTAGACGTTTACTCTTGCTCTAAAGATTATTTACATAATATTTACATAAATGTCAACATTATTTGTATATCTGATGTAAATTCTTTTCTTCCAAATTCATGATCTTTTGTTCATTAGTCCGTTACTTGCTTGTCACTAAATAACAAAAACATGCATATAGTGTACTAATTCGTAGTAGTAGTAGTAGTAGTATTACATGTAATGCCTACACGACTGGCTTCTCGACTAATGATAGTAGTGCAGTTTGGTTTGACCGGGGGTATGACGTGTCTCGTCTCGTGGGTTGACACTCTTCGCGAATGCCCTTGCGAGATATAGTGTTTGTGGAATTATTTATGCGACTTTATGCATAAATTAATGGAAAGTCTAAGCACAAATAGTTTTACCTAAAATAACAAAATATGGAACTGAGTATTACCATGATATTACCATGGAAGTAAGTCATTCCTACTTACCTCCATCCATGGCATTATCATGGATTAGGGGAGACCCATGGTATTATCATGGATGCATTAGGGGAGACCCATGGTATTATCATGGATGCATTAGGGGAGACCCATGGTACTACCCCATGGGGTATTACCCACAGTAGATAACACTTCCATGATTTACCATTATTGAAAATGAACAATTTGTAAAAAGCGTTTTATCAAATATCGTCAAAGCGCTATATGACGATCAAATAACGTCACGGACATATCGCACTAACCTGTAGTACACTGGTAGAACTTAGATATAGATACACGGTATAGAAGTTGTATCCAATGAGAGTGAACGATATTGGGCGTACGCGTAGTACACATGCACAGTGACGGTAAATCGAATTCAGAAGCTAAATTTATACAAAGAATTATTGGCACAACTACAATAACAACTGGAAAGATATCCTTACCTTGTTAAAGTGCGATGATAGAATTGTTGATGTGTAGATTTCGACCTTTGGTCTGAGGAGTGTCCAAGGTTCACTTTACAGGTCAATGTGTGAGGTACAGAGATAGCCGCACTGTGGTGATGGTGTCAGGTACAGTGAACGCGTCAGTTTTCTGAATTTGGTTTTGATAAAGCGAAAAATAATGTTAACAGACTATGGTGACACCGTTTTAGGCGTCAGCGTTCGGTGAAAATTGGTATTTTCAAGAGTAGTTAGAAATTCGAAATCGTCATTACGTGTCACTGGGTAAGGTTAGATAGTAATCATAGCGAGAGTGTGACCACTCACTGTGACCTCCTCGGACTAATCCCTCTTGCAAATATCTATTGTTTTTGTGGACACCTCGTTGTGAATATTCACGTGTATGGTGCATGATCTCTATGTATTAGCGTACATATTCTCTGGCCTTTTGCAGTATGGAATTTGCCACAGAATAGTCTAGTCGTATATGCGCCAACACCATCTCCACCGTATAGTCAAAAGTACGGAATTAACTGTTTTTACCGCAAACAGTGATAGTTTATGCCAGGAGCTTATGCTAGAGTTGATGTGTCCTCACGCCACTTACATTCAAACTGGAGGTTGATAAACTGAATGAAGCAACCAATTATAACTGCCTGACAGTGTGTGATAGATTACTACTGACATGCCTACTGTTCATCCTTCTCCGGCAGGAGATGTAGTTAGATTTGTCCGTTTGACTATACGTTAAAAAGAGACCGTGCAGAACGACAACACGTATGGTAACTACACTAGCCATGGCATGACCCTAGAGTACAGAGTATCGCAAAAAGTTATGTAATGGGAAATATCATGTTGAGTGACAGGGTTCAAAATACATTATTCACTTGGGTTAGTTTCATGCATTTACTATTGTTGCAATACATGATATTACCATGGAATTATATGTGTAACCCACATGGAAGTATAACCCCTTCCATGATACTACCATTCTACTTCCATGATACTACGTACCTTGCCTATTCTGTTCAGCGCAAACCACAGGGAGCAGCGAGCATGTAACTGATTGATCGATCGATCGATCGGTTGATGTATTGATTGATTGATTTATTATTTGGTTGAATGATTGATTGATCAATTTTTGTGGTGCAGTATAACTTACGTTATGTGTGATATTGATCAATTGACTCATTGAGTTTTAAAACTATTTCTTTTTCTTTCCCTGGTTACTTTGCTCTCAGCTGTTGATCTCAGACCACTAAAAGTCTGAGGCTGTATGTAATTCTCTCCTTGCTTTATTGACTAAATAAAGACGCCTTGTCCATTCTTCTAATCTTATCTTAATTAAAACACCCCTTATCTTAAAACTGGCAGGAGATCACTTACATTAACAGTTTGCTTTATCTCTCATCTGCTGGGAGATTATCACACTGGACAAACACTCGATCATGCATAAACTAGTAAGGAAGAGAATATTCTCTTCCTTACTAGTTTATGCATGATCGAGTGTTTGTCCAGTGTGATAATCTCCCAGCAGATGAGAGATAAAGCAAACTGTTAATGTAAGTGATCTCCTGCCAGTTTTAAGATAAGGGGTGTTTTAATTAAGATAAGATTAGAAGAATGGACAAGGCGTCTTTATTTAGTCAATAAAGCAAGGAGAGAATTACATACAGCCTCAGACTTTTAGTGGTCTGAGATCAACAGCTGAGAGCAAAGTAACCAGGGAAAGAAAAAGAAATAGTTTTAAAACTCAATGAGTCAATTGATCAATATCACACATAACGTAAGTTATACTGCACCACAAAAATTGATCAATCAATCATTCAACCAAATAATAAATCAATCAATCAATACATCAACCGATCGATCGATCGATCAATCAGTTACATGCTCGCTGCTCCCTGTGCGCAAACTATGATATATCAACAAAGACGACCTTGGCATTGTAAGTGATTACGTTATCGGGATGCAAACCACACCCTTGGGTTTGGTGGTCTAAGTTCTCTTTGTTTCAAGTCGATGAATTGTTTCTTTTCTGTTGAAGTGTTTCTCTTCATTCTATTGTCATTGATAACTTAGCTAAAATCGTATAGTATTTATTTTGTGCGATAGAGTTGGTATGAGGGGTCTCAACATTTTGGAGTTTGACAATATTTTGGGGTTTTGGGTCGCAGTAGTCTGGATGCTAACTGTGGTTTCTGTGAGTGGACGTAACGATACTGTATAGGAACTAGCCTAGGTTCCCAACGGAGCCCCTAGTAACATTGTACAAAGAGTTACCTCCCCGATCATCTCTCTGAAGAACAGCTCAAATTACATGCACAAACGTGACAAAAACTAGGGGTCAAAATTTACATTTGTCATTCAGCGACAAACTATAGTCAAATGGTGACATTCAGCCAGAAAAAAACGTCAAATGTCGGATAAATGTGAAAATCGACAACTTGGAAACTACTGAGCGACGCCCAAAATATGGTGTTAAAAGTCGAATATTCTTTCAAAGATGGGGTCAAAAATAAAGATTCAAAAGTCTATAGAAGTCGCAAGGGGAGTCGTTCAAAATCGAGATTTATATGTATAATGTGTGTGATGTGAGTGCCCCAACCCGGTTCCTTGAGAAAATGGCCAGAAGGGCCACTACTCAAAAATGCATGCAAAAACATTTTCATAAATCTTCACTGTGTTCACTGTTTCACATCTCTATAAATGTTTACCAAGTTACAATCTAAGCGAAACCATTACAATATCACATTGTCACATGTTTTTTAAAAAAATGTTTTGCTAGGTACAATAACTCCCTTCTTGTAATATCGTACATGCACAATATTGCATCACCTGTTTGTAAACTCATTTTCTGTACCTGGATATACGAAAAATAAAATGAAATTGTTTTTGGGGGGTTTTGTTTTGTTTTTTGGGGTTTTTTGGGTTTGTTTGTTTTGTTTGTTTGTTGTTGTTTTTTTTTGTTTTGTTTTGTTTTTTTGGGGGGGGGGGTTCCGAACCCAAATATCAGTGCCCTCAACGATGATATCATGATTTCAACCTGTTTCTGTACTGTTTATGGATAATATCAACCATGAGACCATCAGTGATAATTACATACATCATCATATGCAAAAAAAATTAGACAAATCGAAAGAGAACCTTACGTAACTCATTCTTTTATTGTTCATTTGCAGGAAAATTACAGACAGACAGACAGACAGACAGACTGTGTTCGCTGATACGAAGTGGTGTTGATGCAATGGAGACTTTGTTACGATATGTCCCCAACATGAAAAATGATACTTGTACTACTACAACAACAACAACAACAACAACAACAACAACAACAACAACAACATCATCATCATCACTAAATCACCATATATGGACCAAAAAAATTCAGATTCAGCTTGAATGACTACGCAGACACAAAAGTGAAAACTTTCAATGCATCAAAACATATACCGACCGTCATTTCTATTTTACATTATGTAGTATTGCCGCAATATTTTCTGTCATTCACATTTACCAATTCAAGTTCAATACTGTTGTTTAAAAATAAAATTCGGCAAACAATTTAAGAATAATCTCTATACTATATACTGTAGGTCCAGACTGGCCGTATTACGTACTAAATTAACTACATTACTATCTCCAATCCAGACTGGCCGTATTACGTACTCAATGTACTCCATTACTATCACCAGTCTAGTCAAGGCAGTTACGAAAGGTGTTAAATTGTGGTGCCCCCCCCCCCCTGCAGTGAGCGAATTGCCAAGGGCGCATGTCATTAGTAATCCATCACAAACTGACAGGCTGTAGTCATCAGACTGCACTGATATATGCAAATGTCCAACCATGACTCCCCGTCCAATCTGTTTAAAGTAAAATCATGTGGGGACGCCACGACGTCATCATGTATATATGAACACGGTTGGGAGGAGCACAGCAATATGTGCAAGAACAACTGCCTTGACTCGACTGGAGATAGTAATGGAGTACATTGAGTACGTAATACGGCCAGTCTGGACCTAGACTATATATTATACAAATATACAATAAATCAACTGGACAAACAATATGAAAACACGGATACTGTCGTTTCACATTATTTTTCAATTGAAAAACATAGTAAATATGTTTTATTAATAATAAAAAAAAATCACACATAAATGCATTTTGCATCCATATGGCCACTTCAATATTGGCATGAAATATCTCTCATTAGTTATAAAAACTATTCCCGATAATATTATCATGACTAAATGTATATTTTTATTATTTGGAATCGTCTTCAAATGCTTGATTTGTGTTAGACTTATCACCGTCCGTACCACCATTTGCCTGGTTTGCGTCATCCACACCTCTTTCAATAGATGTCAGTTCGTTTTCTTCATTCTTGGATTTCATCTTTGGGTTTTCTTCGTCCGTCTTCTTGTAATGTTTTCTGTTGAAATCACATAAACACCATCAATTTCTTGTCCGTTAATGAAAAATAATCATAGTCTTGCTTTCATACAAATTAATAATTTACTATGGGAGAGATCTCATGGCATTTAAGGAAGTTGACCTTGATGTAACTTTTATTTGACAAAATGCTGGACCAATCAAAATGCCAGAAACTACTTTAAAGGGGCACAAGCTGAGCTTATATATTTTGGGATGTACAGCATAATGTTAAAACGTACCCAAAGTATTCTGTTTACTGATGGAATTACTTATAACCATCACTTGCAATTAACTGAACTCAAACCTGATACTATGTATTAGAACTTATAAACAATCTGATGACGTAATTTATTATACGTATAAAAATGTACAAGTACTCTCTACTATGCAATCAACAGTTCTAATAATGCTAGAATACAAATTGTTATGTCATAGAAAGCATGCATTGACATTAACAATATATTAGAATAATTTATATGATTTTTTGTCAGTATTTTCACTTGAGTAAAAAGCTTTTGGTTGTGACACTTTAACAAGAATGTTTACATTTCATGTAATTCTGGTCATTGATTACATCAGTCTAACTTACGTTCCAAAAGTTTCACCCTCCTCAATCGTTTCTGGTAATTTCCGATTTCTTGTTTCTGGTAGATAGAGTGCTGTCAACCCGGCAATCACTGATGTACCACCCATTATAACAAATGGTAACGGAGCCCAGTAAACATCCAATAACACCACATATGGTGATATGATGCTACCAACACGAGCTGACATAGACGATACACCCATACCTGCATTTCTGTCAATATAGAATTATAGTAGAAATGCTATACCTTTCTTGACCCTTCAAAGTTGAACGTGTCTTGTAGTTTATTTAGGGCAGTAACACACAAAACTCTCACTGTTTTCTCTCATTTGATATATATGTTCGAATCATGTTCAAATTGGATATTTTAACATAGAAGTTGACATGTAACAACGTGGGTATAGACGCTACAATTAAATCTATATTATCAGACCACTTTAGTCTGAGATAAATTCTATACAGGAGAGTTCCATGAGGGTATTGTTGCACTATGAAATGTCGGAACAATTTAGTAATCAATCTTCTGCATGGTGCATATCAACCATTTTGGGTGGGAAATATAGCACACTTCACGTAGACAAATATAGTAACACCCAAAACTCTGATTACATAAAATATTGCCAGAATGAATGAGAATCGTTTGTTGTTGTTGTTGTTGTTGTTGTTGTTGTTGTTGTTGTTGTTGGTGGTGGTGGTGGTGGTGTTGGTGTTGTTGTTGTTGTTGTTGTTGTTGTTGTTGACGTGAAACCTACCTGACGACTGTAGGGAAGATCTCAATTCCGTAAACATAGACTATAGTGAACACTGCTGCAATACATAGTTTGGCTACTAGAGCTATGGCCACGGCTAGTTCAGGAATTTCTGAAATCGTTTGGGAAATATTACATTATGAAAATGAAATCTTGAAATGTAAATTTAAAAAATGCTTGAAAATTGACCTTGAATTTCTCAGTGAGATGTTTTGGCATCGTAACCTTCAACTCTAGAACATGAATTGTCAAAACAGAAATGTCAACAAATTTTGCTAGATGAGGGGTAAATTAGCATAAAATTTGCCCAACTGTTGTTATGCAGATCTGCATCGCTCCGTCTATTTGAGTCCGTACAACTGGAATTGTAGCGTTATTTTTATGTTTAAAGCCATGGAACGAAAAAAATCGAAACTAACGAAACAATTACATATTTATATATTACAGCTAGAGAAACTGCAACACACGCTTTACCTAACGTGCATTGTGTATATCCTTCGTGCATTGTGTCTATACCACGTGCAAAGCACGTGTTATTTTCTAGTACTAGCATAACTGACCCGGGATTGAAAATCCACACTTTAAAAAGCAAAGTATGGTATTTCGTTTAAAATATGATTCATACATGTTCAGGACACAAAGGGCAAAAATTTGTACGAATATGAAACTATTCATTTCATGGTCATCGCAACAACTTAGTAATACATCTTTTTGAATTCTGTAAGTAAACTTTGACATACCTGGTGGTACACTTAGAATGAGAGCTAATCCTCCGATAACTGAGAAACCGCACAGTGACCAACGTCGACCAATAGCATTCATCAACCACCATGCCATCAAGCAACCAGGAACTTCTACGAAACCAGCCAAGATGAACGTTGTGTATGGGTTTTCACCCAGTTGGTCTGTGTTCAGAGAAATACCGTAGTATACGAAACTACACGAAAACCTGAGATGAAAGAGAGGCAATATATCAACAAACAAGACTACTTAGAAAATAAGAATTTGAAATGGGTGTCACGATTTCAACAATTTTCTGCATAGCCGCGCGTATGTATAATATCGATCACTGGTTAACATGTACAATGTCTAATTATTGGTATTTTAACAATCTTCAGTGAATATTTTGTGGTTGTATCGAAAACTGATACGCCAGTTACAAATAGTACAGTTTAAACATGGCGACTGATTCAAAATCTAGCTTTCAATCAACACTGCAACTTGTGCAACTACACTAATAATCAAATACAATGTCTTTTTATACCAATGAACAACAATGAAGCTCGTGCAGATTTAACAATACCACATCCCAATCATTGATAGAGGGCGCTATTCTTGTCAACATTCACGCCGTGCAAATTTGAAGTTATGTTTCTGCAATAAACTCGGTTGCTTGTAATGGTTTAATAAGGCGGAATAAGGTAGGTAGGTCGGGATTTTATCTTATTTTATTGCATCGTTTTAAATGTTTTTATTTGAAAAATATTCCTTTGACCCAAAAACAAACAAAAGTCATCAGAATACCCCATTTGTGATAGTTTAATTAATGAAATATGTATGCCGGGGCATCACTAGGGAAAGAAAACAGACGTACACGTGCTAGGTCAAAAAAAGACAAAGATTTCTTATCTTTTTGTTTTAAATGTGTTTTTTTTTAAATGTTTGGGGTCGGCGGCTTAAACTAGGGTTGGTTGAGGTATCGGAAACATGCTATTTTTTACCTAATTGTAGATGTATTTGTCACACCTTACCAATAGACTAAAGGTTTGATGTCAACGTAGAAATGAAGGAATTTCAACCGAACTAACTTACCAGTTAAAACACATAACCAATGTCCTAAGTCGCAACCTCGGACTTTTAAAAAGGTCCACTAGTGTGTGTTCTCGTTCCTGTAAAGAATAGTGAAGATTAACTGTATTTTGTGTATACTTGTGGCGTTTTTCACGTTGACATGAAATTGACAATTAAAAGTTGTGCACAATATAGACTTCTACACTGCCAATGTTCTCTGTCAGATAAACAAATGCAACCATAATAAGTTCTACATGAAAAACTGTGCTTGTGGGCCGTTATTTGGAACGAACATACACGTATTGAATTCATGTATTGACCTTTGCATGCGCCTTGCATTTATAGTAGCCATATGGATGACGATTGGGTATTCGTTTTGGATATATATATATATATATATATATATATATATATATATATATATATATATATATATATATATATATATATATATGTGTGTGTGTGTGTGTGTGTGTGTGTGTATGTATGGGTATTCATTTTTGATATATGTATATATATATATATATATATATATATATATATATATATATATATATATATATATATATATATATATACATATATCAAAAATGTAACACAACATTGAGAAAGTCTGCGTTTGAAACTCAATACTTTGCAAACGGTAAAAGATGTGTAAAAAGTTTGTGATTGTACGTACAATAACAAACTTTTTACACCATTATGTGTTAATCTTTTGCAATTTATTGAGTTACAAGTTTGAGTTGTTTTCATTTGTAAATCAAACCTTGGGAACGTCGACTTCGTTTTTCCCTTTTAGGTGCAGTTTCTTTTCCTCTTCGAAATAATCGTCCGGAAAAGTGGTCTTGTTGTACTTGGCAAAACGCTTGAGGACTTTCGTACATTTGTCATACTTGTGTTTCTGCATCAACCACATCGGGGTCTCGGTGAAAACACTGACAAAACACGAAAAAAGAGACTAATTGAATTGATAAAATATGATAAGAATACGGCGTAGTGTCCCTTGACCGATGTGTGAGGGCGCCCCAGCATCGCGTTCCTTACCATTGCTAAGTTACAGACTAAGATACACGATGTATAATAGATGATGACATTTTAGCAATAATCACATATTCTCCGCTTTTAACATTTATAATGGGAGTTCTTCCCATTGTTATCACTTTGTCAGCCATATTACAGTATCACAGCTTGGTACAAAGGTGCATATATGCAAAACGAAGCGGCCTTTGCTCAAGATCTCAATGAAATTGACACAGGCACTTAAAACACAGAGAAAACCAGGGAATCTTCGCTGAGTTCGAAGGAAATTGGCACAGCTTGATCACGCACAAGAGAAGTCGGGAAACTACAACAGCGGAAATCGAGCTTTCTGCTAACTATTAAAGGCAGACACAAACTAGAAACATCGTAGCTGTTGCGACATGATGAAATAATATATTGAATAGACTTATTTACTCGCAGTAGGTTGCTGATGACTGTCGTGATCTTTCAGTGTACAGCATAGTACAGCACAACACAACACAACACAACACAACACAACACAACACAAAACAGCACAGCACAACACAACACAGCACAGCTCATCACATCACATCACATCATAGTACAGTACAGTACACCACATCACATCACAGTGCAGTACAGTACAGTACAGTACAGTACAGTACAGTACAGTACAGTACAGTACAGTACTGTACAGTATAATACTTCTAATGTTTACACTATCTTGAGTACACGACGGGAATATCGACACAATAGAGGCATCGCTATCACCTGTCTATAGTAGTAATAACTTGAGACGCTATAAAGAGGCATACATTTAGTTAATTGAAACTACAAATAATTTAGACTTACAAAATAGAAGGCAGGAACAATACCCATATACAGCCACAGACAAGGTGAATCATTCGCCAATCTCCGCCACATAGCAACGCAATAGCTCCTAGCAACATGTAGAAAACACTGAATCCAAGATGGGGCAAAGTACCACACATTGTTCGATAGTCGATACCAACCATTTCCATTACTTGGAAGTTGGAAGTTAGAAAGAAAACAGCGACGTGAATATAAATTATATGCAATCCAAAAACACATACATGTAAAGCAAACCAGGGATCAAAGTTTTCTGATATATATGTTTATAAATGTATATGCATTCAAATAAAAAGGCGAACTGACTCATGGGTATAAATCAGTGATATTTGATGACAACTCAATATGAAAAATCCAAATCGATATTATTTTTCCAATCTTTAATAAATTACACTTTAGGAAGAATAATTATATTATTTCCCAATATTTTTCTTCATTCACCAGTATAATACTCATGACCTAAGGGTACGGGTTTGTCACTACGAGTACCTAGACGAGTAGTGACAAGGCCCCTTAGGTCACTCATATTTTCCTCATCTGAACGAAGAAAAATATTGAGGAATAATATCCCTATATCTTAAACAGTCTATTAAAGCTAACATGATGTTGCTCAGTGTTTCACGCATGTGACATGACATTTTTACACACACTCAGACAACTTCTAATTCAAAAGAAACAGTTCTATAGGTGCCATGCACAGTGGGGATGTACAAGTAGTCAAGTTGAAATGTTGATTATCAGTTAGAAAATAAATAATTACAGACATTAAAATCAGCATGTTCATGTCTAATGTTTTCATTGGAAGCCTGTTTCTACTGCTCTGTGAAAGAATAGCAATGCTTATCAGTGTTCAATGTGATTGGGCAAAGGATCCTGCTGTGTTTATTGTGTCTCTCTATTGTCAGTCTAGAGTTGAAATATGTCTTGCTCTGTGTCAAAAGCGTAATGTCCCATGAGTGAAACATCAAACCAACGTCATTTTAGCTGTAATACCCGTGAGTGAAACACCAAACCCACATCATTTTAGCTGTAATACCAATACACAACTTGAAATTAAGAAAGTGAGAGAAACGTTAAACTTACTTATAACTTGGCTAGTAACAAAGTAAGCATGTGGAAAGGCCCCGAGACAAAATTGTCCGATGATAAACATCGTGTAACTTTGTGCAAAAGATGTTGCAATTGCTATGGCAACAGAGATGATCAAAGTGATGATGTAAACTGGTTTCCTCCCAAAGCTAAAAAAGAATCAGGAGAAATTTATCAACATGGATGGATGGATGGATGGATGGATGGATGGATGGATGGTTGGATGGATGGATGGATGGATGGATGGTTGGTTGGTTGGATGGATGGATGGATCTACGGATAGATCGATGGATGGGTGGATGGATGGATGGATGGATGGATGGATGGATGGATGGATGGATGGTTGGTTGGTTGGTTGGTTGGTTGGATGGATGGATGGATCTACGGA